>NC_060913.1:42571281-42618753 GCF_021234035.1 Daphnia pulicaria | reverse complement strand
ACATTTACAGAATTTCAAGTATTGACCCGATATTAAGACAAAAATTATTTCATGTATGTAATGAACTGTCCCCTGTTGGTATTAGTCCAATGGGAGATGGAAATTAAAATTTGCCTAGGGTAATCTAAATGAATATTTCTGAACGAAATTGTTGGTCCAACACGTCCAAGCAGAACCGAATTCAGCAAATGCTTAAGTAGACTTGCTTTTCTGATTATAATTTAGCTTTGCGCAGTGGCAATATCATAACCAATGAGGGTCTCCCGAGGTGTGATTATTGCTAGTTGAAAACTTTAACCAATACCCCGCCACGATGAAGTGAAATAATCTTTGTCGTCGGCAATTTTTGATAGCTCCATCAGGAGCATTTCAGCGTACAAGAAAAAAAAAATTACAGTCAGTTAGAAAAATTGGAGTGTTGCATAGTGTGTTTATAACATTAAACGGTGAAAGTGAAATCGTATAAGTGATTTTTTGTTTCCATTTAGTTGGTATTGCACGTCAGACAAGGCTGATTAATTCGTTCGCTGAAGGCCATTAATATCAGTCAGTTGGAACATTGTGAACACGGGGAAAATATTTGAAAAGGTGATTCCAAATGACAAGGTGAAAAGATTCACCATGTTTAAAGGGGAAGTTCAAATAAATTGTTAACCGCTGTAGGGTGAATGTCGGGGTAAACATCTGATCCCACCACCTACGTGTTGGGCTTGTACCATAAAGATCGTTCATGTTTTTCAAAAATAACACTGCGCACAACTGTTTCGTTCAAAAACATGTTAACGAGCTTTATACATGATATTTACTTTAAAATAACTGTACCCATTGATAAGAATTGCACAAGGATTTTGATATGTAAACGCATGTTTCGAAAAAAAACCTTACAAGCGCACTTCAAAATTTTGAAATGAATATAATACAAGGCATACCACTGTTATTTACTCTGGTTTCTAATCAATACCCGGATAAATCTTTCGCCTTTTACTAAAGATTTCCGTGGTTAGGAGCATTGATGAGTCTATATGACTTATTTTTTTAACGCCCGGTCTTCTGATTGGGCACTTTGAATAAATGAAAAATTAAAAACGTCTGTATGCGGAAACAAAGATATTCTACTACTACATACTGACAACATTTGTAAAATGACAAACTGATAGTTTTTCGGTGGTTTTGGTAAGATTAGTGTGTATTTCAAAAAGATAAATCTCAAGCACAAGTAATAGATTAGAGGCGAATATGGTCGGGTAATTGCGTCTAGTTTAATGTCAACGGCCATACCACATAGAACTCACCCGGTCTCGTCAGCTCCCGGAAGTTAAGCTATGTCGGGTCCCGTTAGTACTTGGATGGGTGACCGCTTGGGAATACGGGATGCTGTTGGCATGGAATTATTTTATTTTTGTGAATCCAATTGAATTGAAGTGCTTCCAAGATGGGTGATACTACATGGACTACAATGTATTATTTTGGCATTAGTTGAAAATGGAAGGAACGTATTTTTTTACTGGATATTGCCTACTAGACGTCCTCCAACCTCTTTGTTGCTGAAAGATATTTGAAACGCCGTGCGCGAAGCGCACGGCACAAGCCGAGAGGCTACTAGACGTCCTCCAACCTCTTTGTTGCTGAAAGATATTTGAAACGCCGTGCGCGAAGCGCACGGCACAGCCGAGAGGCTTGTACGTTGGTGGTTTCTTCGGGCAGCTCTATCTAATCTCTCTGCTCTGAGATCCTTATGCAACGCAAGCTAAGTAAAGCGCGAAGCGCACGGCACAGCCGAGAGGCTTGTACGTTGGTGGTTTCTTCGGGCAGCTCTATCTAATCTCTCTGACTCTGAGATCCTTATGCAACGCAAGCTAAGTAGGGAAGCAATCGTTAGCCTTATGACACTTGGATTGTTGGCTCATTGATCGGACATCCCCGGAACGAGAAATTAAAAATGACAGTTAGCCAAAAATAGTGGCGTTTGGAAATATTATCAAATTTTATATTCGGTTGTCCATTGACAAATGTACTTATATGTCCTCGTTTGTTTGGCTAAGGTTGGTGTGTATTTCGAACAGAAAGTACAGCCGAGAGGCTACTAGACGTCCTCCAACCTCTTTGTTGCTGAAAGATATTTGAAACGCCGTGCGCGAAGCGCACGGCACAGCCGAGAGGCTTGTACGTTGGTGGTTTCTTCGGGCAGCTCTATCTAATCTCTCTGGCTCTGAGATCCTTATGCAACGCAAGCTAAGTAAAGCGCGAAGCGCACGGCACAGCCGAGAGGCTTGTACGTTGGTGGTTTCTTCGGGCAGCTCTATCTAATCTCTCTGACTCTGAGATCCTTATGCAACGCAAGCTAAGTAAGGGAAGCAATCGTTAGCCTTATGACACTTGGATTGTTGGCTCATTGATCGGACATCCCCGGAACGAGAAAATTAAAAATGACAGTTAGCCAAAAATAGTGGCGTTTGGAAATATTATCAAATTTTATATTCGGTTGTCCATTGACAAATGTACTTATATGTCCTCGTTTGTTTGGCTAAGGTTGGTGTGTATTTCGAACAGAAAGTACAGCCGAGAGGCTACTAGACGTCCTCCAACCTCTTTGTTGCTGAAAGATATTTGAAACGCCGTGCGCGAAGCGCACGGCACAGCCGAGAGGCTTGTACGTTGGTGGTTTCTTCGGGCAGCTCTATCTAATCTCTCTGGCTCTGAGATCCTTATGCAACGCAAGCTAAGTAAAGCGCGAAGCGCACGGCACAGCCGAGAGGCTTGTACGTTGGTGGTTTCTTCGGGCAGCTCTATCTAATCTCTCTGACTCTGAGATCCTTATGCAACGCAAGCTAAGTAAGGGAAGCAATCGTTAGCCTTATGACACTTGGATTGTTGGCTCATTGATCGGACATCCCCGGAACGAGAAAATTAAAAATGACAGTTAGCCAAAAATAGTGGCGTTTGGAAATATTATCAAATTTTATATTCGTTGTCCATTGACAAATGTACTTATATGTCCTCGTTTTAACGTACAGCCGAGAGGCTTGTACGTTGGTGGTTTCTTCGGGCAGCTCTATCTAATCTCTCTGGCTCTGAGATCCTTATGCAACGCAAGCTAAGTAAAGCGCGAAGCGCACGGCACAGCCGAGAGGCTTGTACGTTGGTGGTTTCTTCGGGCAGCTCTATCTAATCTCTCTGACTCTGAGATTCTTATGCAACGCAAGCTAAGTAAGGGAAGCAATCGTTAGCCTTATGACACTTGGATTGTTGGCTCATTGATCGGACATCCCCGGAACGAGAAAATTAAAAATGACAGTTAGCCAAAAATAGTGGCGTTTGGAAATATTATCAAATTTTATATTCGGTTGTCCATTGACAAATGTACTTATATGTCCTCGTTTTAACGTACAGCCGAGAGGCTTGTACGTTGGTGGTTTCTTCGGGCAGCTCTATCTAATCTCTCTGGCTCTGAGATCCTTATGCAACGCAAGCTAAGTAAAGCGCGAAGCGCACGACACAGCCGAGAGGCTTGTACGTTGGTGGTTTCTTCGGGCAGCTCTATCTAATCTCTCTGACTCTGAGATCCTTATGCAACGCAAGCTAAGTAAGGGAAGCAATCGTTAGCCTTATGACACTTGGATTGTTGGCTCATTGATCGGACATCCCCGGAACGAGAAAATTAAAAATGACAGTTAGCCAAAAATAGTGGCGTTTGGAAATATTATCAAATTTTATATTCGGTTGTCCATTGACAAATGTACTTATATGTCCTCGTTTGTTTGGCTAAGGTTGGTGTGTATTTCGAACAGAAAGTACAGCCGAGAGGCTACTAGACGTCCTCCAACCTCTTTGTTGCTGAAAGATATTTGAAACGCCGTGCGCGAAGCGCACGGCACAGCCGAGAGGCTTGTACGTTGGTGGTTTCTTCGGGCAGCTCTATCTAATCTCTCTGGCTCTGAGATCCTTATGCAACGCAAGCTAAGTAAAGCGCGAAGCGCACGGCACAGCCGAGAGGCTTGTACGTTGGTGGTTTCTTCGGGCAGCTCTATCTAATCTCTCTGACTCTGAGATCCTTATGCAACGCAAGCTAAGTAAGGGAAGCAATCGTTAGCCTTATGACACTTGGATTGTTGGCTCATTGATCGGACATCCCCGGAACGAGAAAATTAAAAATGACAGTTAGCCAAAAATAGTGGCGTTTGGAAATATTATCAAATTTTATATTCGGTTGTCCATTGACAAATGTACTTATATGTCCTCGTTTGTTTGGCTAAGGTTGGTGTGTATTTCGAACAGAAAGTACAGCCGAGAGGCTACTAGACGTCCTCCAACCTCTTTGTTGCTGAAAGATATTTGAAACGCCGTGCGCGAAGCGCACGGCACAGCCGAGAGGCTTGTACGTTGGTGGTTTCTTCGGGCAGCTCTATCTAATCTCTCTGGCTCTGAGATCCTTATGCAACGCAAGCTAAGTAAAGCGCGAAGCGCACGGCACAGCCGAGAGGCTTGTACGTTGGTGGTTTCTTCGGGCAGCTCTATCTAATCTCTCTGACTCTGAGATCCTTATGCAACGCAAGCTAAGTAAGGGAAGCAATCGTTAGCCTTATGACACTTGGATTGTTGGCTCATTGATCGGACATCCCCGGAACGAGAAAATTAAAAATGACAGTTAGCCAAAAATAGTGGCGTTTGGAAATATTATCAAATTTTATATTCGGTTGTCCATTGACAAATGTACTTATATGTCCTCGTTTTAACGTACAGCCGAGAGGCTTGTACGTTGGTGGTTTCTTCGGGCAGCTCTATCTAATCTCTCTGGCTCTGAGATCCTTATGCAACGCAAGCTAAGTAAAGCGCGAAGCGCACGGCACAGCCGAGAGGCTTGTACGTTGGTGGTTTCTTCGGGCAGCTCTATCTAATCTCTCTGACTCTGAGATCCTTATGCAACGCAAGCTAAGTAAGGGAAGCAATCGTTAGCCTTATGACACTTGGATTGTTGGCTCATTGATCGGACATCCCCGGAACGAGAAAATTAAAAATGACAGTTAGCCAAAAATAGTGGCGTTTGGAAATATTATCAAATTTTATATTCGGTTGTCCATTGACAAATGTACTTATATGTCCTCGTTTGTTTGGCTAAGGTTGGTGTGTATTTCGAACAGAAAGTACAGCCGAGAGGCTACTAGACGTCCTCCAACCTCTTTGTTGCTGAAAGATATTTGAAACGCCGTGCGCGAAGCGCACGGCACAGCCGAGAGGCTTGTACGTTGGTGGTTTCTTCGGGCAGCTCTATCTAATCTCTCTGGCTCTGAGATCCTTATGCAACGCAAGCTAAGTAAAGCGCGAAGCGCACGGCACAGCCGAGAGGCTTGTACGTTGGTGGTTTCTTCGGGCAGCTCTATCTAATCTCTCTGACTCTGAGATCCTTATGCAACGCAAGCTAAGTAAGGGAAGCAATCGTTAGCCTTATGACACTTGGATTGTTGGCTCATTGATCGGACATCCCCGGAACGAGAAAATTAAAAATGACAGTTAGCCAAAAATAGTGGCGTTTGGAAATATTATCAAATTTTATATTCGGTTGTCCATTGACAAATGTACTTATATGTCCTCGTTTGTTTGGCTAAGGTTGGTGTGTATTTCGAACAGAAAGTAAGCAAGCATTAGAACTAGATTTAGAGGCGAATATGGTCGGGTAATGGCGACTGAATTGATGTCAACGGCCACACCACATAGAACTCACCCGGTCTCGTCAGCTCCCGGAAGTTAAGCTATGTCGGGTCCCGTTAGTACTTGGATGGGTGACCGCTTGGGAATACGGGATGCTGTTGGCATGGTGTAATTTTATTTTTGCTCCCCAAGTTAGATGAGACATGGAATATAATGTATTCTTTAGGTATTAGTTGAAAAGGGTATTGCTGGGACTTTGATTAATGATACCATATATTGTAGAACGCATGTTTGTTTGATCTCGGTAGTTTTAACGACAAAAAAAAAGATAGAGGTTTGGCTATTTTGTTGAGGCTGTTGCATGACGCCCACTCACTGGCACGATCCCACTACTGCCGAACACGGGAACTTTTGGCTGCTAGGTTTCCCTCCTGACCCACTACGCTCCTCCTTAGCTAACCTGCACCTACTAGATTCCTCTAGCAGATCCATGCTGATGTCAAGCTTAGTGCGGGCACCTGATCAACATGCGGTATCACGAAACAGGGCTCCTAAACTCAAGCCATCCACTCTACCAAGCCTCCCCGAAGCAGGATTATAGGTGCACGCCAAACACCCAGCTGATAAATGGGCTCTCAATCGATAATACATTACTGTAATAAATTGATTTGATGAGCACGCGGATTCTTTATTGTGTCCAAAATTGGTCTCGTCACTTGTTCTATAACTATTAAAGAGCTTCTCGGTGTTTCAATAAATGAACAAAATGCAAGACCTGACAATGTATGTACTGTGTGCGTCAAGTATTGCAAATCTCAATTTAATATTCCGAAATATCGATCTATGCACTGTAATTTACGCCAAAGCTCATTGATCGTACAAACCTTATTTAGAGTTCTGCAAAATAACATTGCATTTAAGATCATACTTCACAGGATCATTTCTGTAGTATATCTTGACTTGTTTCCCACCAGAAACTTGTCTCCTTTCAACCCACGATGACGAGTTAAGACGCTGGTTTCTGAGCGTGAAACAGGCTGTGAGTGTAGCTGTCTCGACAGCATCAAACACAGTCATTGAGGACCGTTTCCGTTAAATCCATGTGAAATAGCGGAAGGAAACTAGCGTGTTCAGAGTGGTTGAGATGATAAAACAAATTTAAATTCTTGAAAATCTAAAGAGATACATCTTAATAATAATTCCAGGTATTCGTGTCCTTAAATCATCTGCTTGTATGGCAAAATAAATTGTGAAAGTGAGGTTGGTCAATTTGAGGATGTGTCATGACTTTATGATCGTATTGCATTCTTTTAGTTATTGTTATTTAATCATGATTAATTATCGTTCAGAGCTTTTGTCGTCAGGTGGCGTGGCAAAGCCATATTCTGAAAAAAAAGGACCTAGTGTGATAACGAGAGTAAAATTTGCAACGCCTTCAGCGTAAATTGTATCTCCCTTAATACAGTATGAGCATAATAAAACAAATGAAAATGAACTTTATAAGCATCAAGTGGTCGCGTCTGGAAAAATGAACAACTCAATATTTTATAGCATTTCTTGAATGTTTTGAGTGATATGAGTATTCTTCGTACACCACCGGAAATGTGTTGAACCTCAGTGGTTATTTTGGGCAGTAATCCTTGTAACATTATCGCTTCTCGGCCTTTTGGCTAAGATCAAAGTGTAGTATCTGTTCTTATCAGCTTAATATCTGATACGGGTTCAAATGGACCCCAGAATATTAAACTGATTTTTGGCATACGGTGGGAATACAGTGCTTGCACTGCTCCCGCCACGGGTTGACCCGGTATTGCAGTACCTCCGGGATCGGCTCACCCTCTATGAGGGAGAACATATTGAATAAAACAGAAATTGTCTTAGCACCGTATAATAAAAGACCATGTATAATTGCAAAACTGTCATGTAGACATGTTTGTAATTTTTTCTAATTGTATTTTTTTCGTAATATCAAGAAAAGCATAAAAAAATACGTACTTGATTGTGTTAACTAATTAGTACTGTTCATCTTTCGATGTGATGTTTTTTTTTAAAATATGAAGATGCGTGTATTTTCATATGAAAAGTCGATTTTCTTATTTTCTTATTTGCCAATTGGACGACCAAATGAAAAAAAACAAGCAATTTGTTTCTTGAAAAGTATTTGCAAAGATCAAGACCATGAAATAAATACTGAGCTTTATTTACTATATTTTGCTCGAGTTCGTAATTCAAGTCGATGAAAGAAAGTGGGTGGTATTCTCTAAACGTCAGTCAAATACTTGAACACTCTTTGTCAATATTGTTCTGCTGTATACAAAGTATTAAACAAAGTGAAAAAGCATCCACAATCATACTTACCTGGCTCAGAGGCAACCATGATCACCAAGGTGGTTCCTCCAGGGCGAGGCCTTTCCATTGCACTAAGGATGGGCTGACCCTTGCGATTAATCCAAATGTGATTAACTCGGGAGTACAATTTTTGGTAGTGGGGGACTGCGTTCGCGCCGTTCCCTGAACACACTATAAATGTAAGAAAAATTCTTGTCATCTGCCGGAAGTTGAACTAAATCTGGTCCCGTTAGTAAACGGTAGGGTTGACCGCTTGGGAATACGCGAAGCATCAGATTTTCTTTCTGGGAAGAAACAACAAAGTAATGAAATTCATGTTTAGCTACTTTAATATAAATCATCATGGCCAATGGATTGGCCGTGATCGTCTAGTGGTTAGGACCCTACGTTGTGGTACCTACTAGATATGAATCCGTAGTAACCCAGGTTCGAATCCTGGTCACGGCACTGAAAACTGATTTTTCACGTCAACACGCAGATTAACTATAAATTTTGTTTGGTTGGAAAGTAATGCTCGCTCACTTCAATAGTTCATAATGTGAAAAACAATTTGGAATGAAAACCTGAAATTCCCCCTCCCTTTTTTTGTGTGTGCAGGAAGTTGTTGAAATGTATGGAAGAAAAATACACATTTACAGAATTTCAAGTATTTGACCCGATATTAAGACAAAAATTATTTCATGTATGTAATGAACTGTCCCCTGTTGGTATTAGTCCAATGGGAGATGGAAATTAAAATTTGCCTAGGGTAATCTAAATGAATATTTCTGAACGAAATTGTTGGTCCAACACGTCCAAGCAGAACGAATTCAGCAAATGCTTAA
This sequence comes from Daphnia pulicaria, assembly GCF_021234035.1. Lineage (NCBI taxonomy): Eukaryota > Metazoa > Arthropoda > Branchiopoda > Diplostraca > Daphniidae > Daphnia > Daphnia pulicaria. The sequence goes on along the minus strand of NC_060913.1, from coordinate 42,609,934 downwards.
GTAGACTTGCTTTTCTGATTATAATTTAGCTTTGCGCAGTGGCAATATCATAACCAATGAGGGTCTCCCGAGGTGTGATTATTGCTAGTTGAAAACTTTAACCAATACCCCGCCACGATGAAGTGAAATAATCTTTGTCGTCGGCAATTTTTGATAGCTCCATCAGGAGCATTTCAGCGTACAAGAAAAAAAAAATTACAGTCAGTTAGAAAAATTGGAGTGTTGCATAGTGTGTTTATAACATTAAACGGTGAAAGTGAAATCGTATAAGTGATTTTTGTTTCCATTTAGTTGGTATTGCACGTCAGACAAGGCTGATTAATTCGTTCGCTGAAGGCCATTAATATCAGTCAGTTGGAACATTGTGAACACGGGGAAAATATTTGAAAAGGTGATTCCAAATGACAAGGTGAAAAGATTCCACCATGTTTAAAGGGGAAGTTCAATAAATTGTTAACCGCTGTAGGGTGAATGTCGGGGTAAACATCTGATCCCACCACCTACGTGTTGGGCTTGTACCATAAAGATCGTTCATTTTTTTCAAAAATAACACTGCGCACAACTGTTTCGTTCAAAAACATGTTAACGAGCTTTATACATGATATTTACTTTAAAATAACTGTACCCATTGATAAAGAATTGCACAAGGATTTTGATATGTAAACGCATGTTTCGAAAAAAAACCTTACAAGCGCACTTCAAAATTTTGAAATGAATATAAATACAAGGCATACCACTGTTATTTACTCTGGTTTCTAATCAATACCCGGATAAATCTTTCGCCTTTTACTAAAGATTTCCGTGGTTAGGAGCATTGATGAGTCTATATGACTTATTTTTTTAACGCCCGGTCTTCTGATTGGGCACTTTGAATAAATGAAAAATTAAAAACGTCTGTATGCGGAAACAAAGATATTCTACTACTACATACTGACAACATTTGTAAAATGACAAACTGATAGTTTTTCGGTGGTTTTGGTAAGATTAGTGTGTATTTCAAAAAGATAAATCTCAAGCACAAGTAATAGATTAGAGGCGAATATGGTCGGGTAATTGCGTCTAGTTTAATGTCAACGGCCATACCACATAGAACTCACCCGGTCTCGTCAGCTCCCGGAAGTTAAGCTATGTCGGGTCCCGTTAGTACTTGGATGGGTGACCGCTTGGGAATACGGGATGCTGTTGGCATGGAATTATTTTATTTTTGTGAATCCAATTGAATTGAAGTGCTTCCCAAGATGGGTGATACTACATGGACTACAATGTATTATTTTGGCATTAGTTGAAAATGGAAGGAACGTATTTTTTACTGGATATTGCCTACTAGACGTCCTCCAACCTCTTTGTTGCTGAAAGATATTTGAAACGCCGTGCGCGAAGCGCACGGCACAGCCGAGAGGCTACTAGACGTCCTCCAACCTCTTTGTTGCTGAAAGATATTTGAAACGCCGTGCGCGAAGCGCACGGCACAGCCGAGAGGCTTGTACGTTGGTGGTTTCTTCGGGCAGCTCTATCTAATCTCTCTGGCTCTGAGATCCTTATGCAACGCAAGCTAAGTAAAGCGCGAAGCGCACGGCACAGCCGAGAGGCTTGTACGTTGGTGGTTTCTTCGGGCAGCTCTATCTAATCTCTCTGACTCTGAGATCCTTATGCAACGCAAGCTAAGTAAGGGAAGCAATCGTTAGCCTTATGACACTTGGATTGTTGGCTCATTGATCGGACATCCCCGGAACGAGAAAATTAAAAATGACAGTTAGCCAAAAATAGTGGCGTTTGGAAATATTATCAAATTTTATATTCGGTTGTCCATTGACAAATGTACTTATATGTCCTCGTTTGTTTGGCTAAGGTTGGTGTGTATTTCGAACAGAAAGTACAGCCGAGAGGCTACTAGACGTCCTCCAACCTCTTTGTTGCTGAAAGATATTTGAAACGCCGTGCGCGAAGCGCACGGCACAGCCGAGAGGCTTGTACGTTGGTGGTTTCTTCGGGCAGCTCTATCTAATCTCTCTGGCTCTGAGATCCTTATGCAACGCAAGCTAAGTAAAGCGCGAAGCGCACGGCACAGCCGAGAGGCTTGTACGTTGGTGGTTTCTTCGGGCAGCTCTATCTAATCTCTCTGACTCTGAGATCCTTATGCAACGCAAGCTAAGTAAGGGAAGCAATCGTTAGCCTTATGACACTTGGATTGTTGGCTCATTGATCGGACATCCCCGGAACGAGAAAATTAAAAATGACAGTTAGCCAAAAATAGTGGCGTTTGGAAATATTATCAAATTTTATATTCGGTTGTCCATTGACAAATGTACTTATATGTCCTCGTTTGTTTGGCTAAGGTTGGTGTGTATTTCGAACAGAAAGTACAGCCGAGAGGCTACTAGACGTCCTCCAACCTCTTTGTTGCTGAAAGATATTTGAAACGCCGTGCGCGAAGCGCACGGCACAGCCGAGAGGCTTGTACGTTGGTGGTTTCTTCGGGCAGCTCTATCTAATCTCTCTGGCTCTGAGATCCTTATGCAACGCAAGCTAAGTAAAGCGCGAAGCGCACGGCACAGCCGAGAGGCTTGTACGTTGGTGGTTTCTTCGGGCAGCTCTATCTAATCTCTCTGACTCTGAGATCCTTATGCAACGCAAGCTAAGTAAGGGAAGCAATCGTTAGCCTTATGACACTTGGATTGTTGGCTCATTGATCGGACATCCCCGGAACGAGAAAATTAAAAATGACAGTTAGCCAAAAATAGTGGCGTTTGGAAATATTATCAAATTTTATATTCGGTTGTCCATTGACAAATGTACTTATATGTCCTCGTTTTAACGTACAGCCGAGAGGCTTGTACGTTGGTGGTTTCTTCGGGCAGCTCTATCTAATCTCTCTGGCTCTGAGATCCTTATGCAACGCAAGCTAAGTAAAGCGCGAAGCGCACGGCACAGCCGAGAGGCTTGTACGTTGGTGGTTTCTTCGGGCAGCTCTATCTAATCTCTCTGACTCTGAGATTCTTATGCAACGCAAGCTAAGTAAGGGAAGCAATCGTTAGCCTTATGACACTTGGATTGTTGGCTCATTGATCGGACATCCCCGGAACGAGAAAATTAAAAATGACAGTTAGCCAAAAATAGTGGCGTTTGGAAATATTATCAAATTTTATATTCGGTTGTCCATTGACAAATGTACTTATATGTCCTCGTTTTAACGTACAGCCGAGAGGCTTGTACGTTGGTGGTTTCTTCGGGCAGCTCTATCTAATCTCTCTGGCTCTGAGATCCTTATGCAACGCAAGCTAAGTAAAGCGCGAAGCGCACGACACAGCCGAGAGGCTTGTACGTTGGTGGTTTCTTCGGGCAGCTCTATCTAATCTCTCTGACTCTGAGATCCTTATGCAACGCAAGCTAAGTAAGGGAAGCAATCGTTAGCCTTATGACACTTGGATTGTTGGCTCATTGATCGGACATCCCCGGAACGAGAAAATTAAAAATGACAGTTAGCCAAAAATAGTGGCGTTTGGAAATATTATCAAATTTTATATTCGGTTGTCCATTGACAAATGTACTTATATGTCCTCGTTTTAACGTACAGCCGAGAGGCTTGTACGTTGGTGGTTTCTTCGGGCAGCTCTATCTAATCTCTCTGGCTCTGAGATCCTTATGCAACGCAAGCTAAGTAAAGCGCGAAGCGCACGGCACAGCCGAGAGGCTTGTACGTTGGTGGTTTCTTCGGGCAGCTCTATCTAATCTCTCTGACTCTGAGATCCTTATGCAACGCAAGCTAAGTAAGGGAAGCAATCGTTAGCCTTATGACACTTGGATTGTTGGCTCATTGATCGGACATCCCCGGAACGAGAAAATTAAAAATGACAGTTAGCCAAAAATAGTGGCGTTTGGAAATATTATCAAATTTTATATTCGGTTGTCCATTGACAAATGTACTTATATGTCCTCGTTTGTTTGGCTAAGGTTGGTGTGTATTTCGAACAGAAAGTACAGCCGAGAGGCTACTAGACGTCCTCCAACCTCTTTGTTGCTGAAAGATATTTGAAACGCCGTGCGCGAAGCGCACGGCACAGCCGAGAGGCTTGTACGTTGGTGGTTTCTTCGGGCAGCTCTATCTAATCTCTCTGGCTCTGAGATCCTTATGCAACGCAAGCTAAGTAAAGCGCGAAGCGCACGGCACAGCCGAGAGGCTTGTACGTTGGTGGTTTCTTCGGGCAGCTCTATCTAATCTCTCTGACTCTGAGATCCTTATGCAACGCAAGCTAAGTAAGGGAAGCAATCGTTAGCCTTATGACACTTGGATTGTTGGCTCATTGATCGGACATCCCCGGAACGAGAAAATTAAAAATGACAGTTAGCCAAAAATAGTGGCGTTTGGAAATATTATCAAATTTTATATTCGGTTGTCCATTGACAAATGTACTTATATGTCCTCGTTTGTTTGGCTAAGGTTGGTGTGTATTTCGAACAGAAAGTAAGCAAGCATTAGAACTAGATTTAGAGGCGAATATGGTCGGGTAATGGCGACTGAATTGATGTCAACGGCCACACCACATAGAACTCACCCGGTCTCGTCAGCTCCCGGAAGTTAAGCTATGTCGGGTCCCGTTAGTACTTGGATGGGTGACCGCTTGGGAATACGGGATGCTGTTGGCATGGTGTAATTTTATTTTTGCTCCCCAAGTTAGATGAGACATGGAATATAATGTATTCTTTAGGTATTAGTTGAAAAGGGTATTGCTGGGACTTTGATTAATGATACCATATATTGTAGAACGCATGTTTGTTTGATCTCGGTAGTTTTAACGACAAAAAAAAAGATAGAGGTTTGGCTATTTTGTTGAGGCTGTTGCATGACGCCCACTCACTGGCACGATCCCACTACTGCCGAACACGGGAACTTTTGGCTGCTAGGTTTCCCTCCTGACCCACTACGCTCCTCCTTAGCTAACCTGCACCTACTAGATTCCTCTAGCAGATCCATGCTGATGTCAAGCTTAGTGCGGGCACCTGATCAACATGCGGTATCACGAAACAGGGCTCCTAAACTCAAGCCATCCACTCTACCAAGCCTCCCCGAAGCAGGATTATAGGTGCACGCCAAACACCCAGCTGATAAATGGGCTCTCAATCGATAATACATTACTGTAATAAATTGATTTGATGAGCACGCGGATTCTTTATTGTGTCCAAAATTGGTCTCGTCACTTGTTCTATAACTATTAAAGAGCTTCTCGGTGTTTCAATAAATGAACAAAATGCAAGACCTGACAATGTATGTACTGTGTGCGTCAAGTATTGCAAATCTCAATTTAATATTCCGAAATATCGATCTATGCACTGTAATTTACGCCAAAGCTCATTGATCGTACAAACCTTATTTAGAGTTCTGCAAAATAACATTGCATTTAAGATCATACTTCACAGGATCATTTCTGTAGTATATCTTGACTTGTTTCCCACCAGAAACTTGTCTCCTTTCAACCCACGATGACGAGTTAAGACGCTGGTTTCTGAGCGTGAAACAGGCTGTGAGTGTAGCTGTCTCGACAGCATCAAACACAGTCATTGAGGACCGTTTCCGTTAAATCCATGTGAAATAGCGGAAGGAAACTAGCGTGTTCAGAGTGGTTGAGATGATAAAACAAATTTAAATTCTTGAAAATCTAAAGAGATACATCTTAATAATAATTCCAGGTATTCGTGTCCTTAAATCATCTGCTTGTATGGCAAAATAAATTGTGAAAGTGAGGTTGGTCAATTTGAGGATGTGTCATGACTTTATGATCGTATTGCATTCTTTTAGTTATTGTTATTTAATCATGATTAATTATCGTTCAGAGCTTTTGTCGTCACTGTCTTTTGTGGCTAACTGTCATTTTTAATTTTCTCGTTCCGGGGATGTCCGATCAATGAGCCAACAATCCAAGTGTCATAAGGCTAACGATTGCTTCCCTTACTTAGCTTGCGTTGCATAAGGATCTCAGAGTCAGAGAGATTAGATAGAGCTGCCCGAAGAAACCACCAACGTACAAGCCTCTCGGCTGTGCCGTGCGCTTCGCGCTTTACTTAGCTTGCGTTGCATAAGGATCTCAGAGCCAGAGAGATTAGATAGAGCTGCCCGAAGAAACCACCAACGTACAAGCCTCTCGGCTGTGCCGTGCGCTTCGCGCACGGCGTTTCAAATATCTTTCAGCAACAAAGAGGTTGGAGGACGTCAAGTAGCCTCTCGGCTGTACGCCGAGAGGCTTGTACGTTGGTGGTTTCTTCGGGCAGCTCTATCTAATCTCTCTGGCTCTGAGATCCTTATGCAACGCAAGCTAAGTAAAGCGCGAAGCGCACGGCACAGCCGAGAGGCTTGTACGTTGGTGGTTTCTTCGGGCAGCTCTATCTAATCTCTCTGACTCTGAGATCCTTATGCAACGCAAGCTAAGTAAGGGAAGCAATCGTTAGCCTTATGACACTTGGATTGTTGGCTCATTGATCGGACATCCCCGGAACGAGAAAATTAAAAATGACAGTTAGCCAAAAATAGTGGCGTTTGGAAATATTATCAAATTTTATATTCGGTTGTCCATTGACAAATGTACTTATATGTCCTCGTTTGTTTGGCTAAGGTTGGTGTGTATTTCGAACAGAAAGTAAGCAAGCATTAGAACTAGATTTAGAGGCGAATATGGTCGGGTAATGGCGACTGAATTGATGTCAACGGCCACACCACATAGAACTCACCCGGTCTCGTCAGCTCCCGGAAGTTAAGCTATGTCGGGTCCCGTTAGTACTTGGATGGGTGACCGCTTGGGAATACGGGATGCTGTTGGCATGGTGTAATTTTATTTTTGCTCCCCAAGTTAGATGAGACATGGAATATAATGTATTCTTTAGGTATTAGTTGAAAAGGGTATTGCTGGGACTTTGATTAATGATACCATATATTGTAGAACGCATGTTTGTTTGATCTCGGTAGTTTTAACGACAAAAAAAAAGATAGAGGTTTGGCTATTTTGTTGAGGCTGTTGCATGACGCCCACTCACTGGCACGATCCCACTACTGCCGAACACGGGAACTTTTGGCTGCTAGGTTTCCCTCCTGACCCACTACGCTCCTCCTTAGCTAACCTGCACCTACTAGATTCCTCTAGCAGATCCATGCTGATGTCAAGCTTAGTGCGGGCACCTGATCAACATGCGGTATCACGAAACAGGGCTCCTAAACTCAAGCCATCCACTCTACCAAGCCTCCCCGAAGCAGGATTATAGGTGCACGCCAAACACCCAGCTGATAAATGGGCTCTCAATCGATAATACATTACTGTAATAAATTGATTTGATGAGCACGCGGATTCTTTATTGTGTCCAAAATTGGTCTCGTCACTTGTTCTATAACTATTAAAGAGCTTCTCGGTGTTTCAATAAATGAACAAAATGCAAGACCTGACAATGTATGTACTGTGTGCGTCAAGTATTGCAAATCTCAATTTAATATTCCGAAATATCGATCTATGCACTGTAATTTACGCCAAAGCTCATTGATCGTACAAACCTTATTTAGAGTTCTGCAAAATAACATTGCATTTAAGATCATACTTCACAGGATCATTTCTGTAGTATATCTTGACTTGTTTCCCACCAGAAACTTGTCTCCTTTCAACCCACGATGACGAGTTAAGACGCTGGTTTCTGAGCGTGAAACAGGCTGTGAGTGTAGCTGTCTCGACAGCATCAAACACAGTCATTGAGGACCGTTTCCGTTAAATCCATGTGAAATAGCGGAAGGAAACTAGCGTGTTCAGAGTGGTTGAGATGATAAAACAAATTTAAATTCTTGAAAATCTAAAGAGATACATCTTAATAATAATTCCAGGTATTCGTGTCCTTAAATCATCTGCTTGTATGGCAAAATAAATTGTGAAAGTGAGGTTGGTCAATTTGAGGATGTGTCATGACTTTATGATCGTATTGCATTCTTTTAGTTATTGTTATTTAATCATGATTAATTATCGTTCAGAGCTTTTGTCGTCAGGTGGCGTGGCAAAGCCATATTCTGAAAAAAAAGGACCTAGTGTGATAACGAGAGTAAAATTTGCAACGCCTTCAGCGTAAATTGTATCTCCCTTAATACAGTATGAGCATAATAAAACAAATGAAAATGAACTTTATAAGCATCAAGTGGTCGCGTCTGGAAAAATGAACAACTCAATATTTTATAGCATTTCTTGAATGTTTTGAGTGATATGAGTATTCTTCGTACACCACCGGAAATGTGTTGAACCTCAGTGGTTATTTTGGGCAGTAATCCTTGTAACATTATCGCTTCTCGGCCTTTTGGCTAAGATCAAAGTGTAGTATCTGTTCTTATCAGCTTAATATCTGATACGGGTTCAAATGGACCCCAGAATATTAAACTGATTTTTGGCATACGGTGGGAATACAGTGCTTGCACTGCTCCCGCCACGGGTTGACCCGGTATTGCAGTACCTCCGGGATCGGCTCACCCTCTATGAGGGAGAACATATTGAATAAAACAGAAATTGTCTTAGCACCGTATAATAAAAGACCATGTATAATTGCAAAACTGTCATGTAGACATGTTTGTAATTTTTTCTAATTGTATTTTTTTCGTAATATCAAGAAAAGCATAAAAAAATACGTACTTGATTGTGTTAACTAATTAGTACTGTTCATCTTTCGATGTGATGTTTTTTTTTAAAATATGAAGATGCGTGTATTTTCATATGAAAAGTCGATTTTCTTATTTTCTTATTTGCCAATTGGACGACCAAATGAAAAAAAACAAGCAATTTGTTTCTTGAAAAGTATTTGCAAAGATCAAGACCATGAAATAAATACTGAGCTTTATTTACTATATTTTGCTCGAGTTCGTAATTCAAGTCGATGAAAGAAAGTGGGTGGTATTCTCTAAACGTCAGTCAAATACTTGAACACTCTTTGTCAATATTGTTCTGCTGTATACAAAGTATTAAACAAAGTGAAAAAGCATCCACAATCATACTTACCTGGCTCAGAGGCAACCATGATCACCAAGGTGGTTCCTCCAGGGCGAGGCCTTTCCATTGCACTAAGGATGGGCTGACCCTTGCGATTAATCCAAATGTGATTAACTCGGGAGTACAATTTTTGGTAGTGGGGGACTGCGTTCGCGCCGTTCCCTGAACACACTATAAATGTAAGAAAAATTCTTGTCATCTGCCGGAAGTTGAACTAAATCTGGTCCCGTTAGTAAACGGTAGGGTTGACCGCTTGGGAATACGCGAAGCATCAGATTTTCTTTCTGGGAAGAAACAACAAAGTAATGAAATTCATGTTTAGCTACTTTAATATAAATCATCATGGCCAATGCATTGGCCGTGATCGTCTAGTGGTTAGGACCCTACGTTGTGGTACCTACTAGATATGAATCCGTAGTAACCCAGGTTCGAATCCTGGTCACGGCACTGAAAACTGATTTTTCACGTCAACACGCAGATTAACTATAAATTTTGTTTGGTTGGAAAGTAATGCTCGCTCACTTCAATAGTTCATAATGTGAAAAACAATTTGGAATGAAAACCTGAAATTCCCCCTCCCTTTTTTTGTGTGTGCAGGAAGTTGTTGAAATGTATGGAAGAAAAATACACATTTACAGAATTTCAAGTATTTGACCCGATATTAAGACAAAAATTATTTCATGTATGTAATGAACTGTCCCCTGTTGGTATTAGTCCAATGGGAGATGGAAATTAAAATTTGCCTAGGGTAATCTAAATGAATATTTCTGAACGAAATTGTTGGTCCAACACGTCCAAGCAGAACGAATTCAGCAAATGCTTAAGTAGACTTGCTTTTCTGATTATAATTTAGCTTTGCGCAGTGGCAATATCATAACCAATGAGGGTCTCCCGAGGTGTGATTATTGCTAGTTGAAAACTTTAACCAATACCCCGCCACGATGAAGTGAAATAATCTTTGTCGTCGGCAATTTTTGATAGCTCCATCAGGAGCATTTCAGCGTACAAGAAAAAAAAAATTACAGTCAGTTAGAAAAATTGGAGTGTTGCATAGTGTGTTTATAACATTAAACGGTGAAAGTGAAATCGTATAAGTGATTTTTGTTTCCATTTAGTTGGTATTGCACGTCAGACAAGGCTGATTAATTCGTTCGCTGAAGGCCATTAATATCAGTCAGTTGGAACATTGTGAACACGGGGAAAATATTTGAAAAGGTGATTCCAAATGACAAGGTGAAAAGATTCCACCATGTTTAAAGGGGAAGTTCAATAAATTGTTAACCGCTGTAGGGTGAATGTCGGGGTAAACATCTGATCCCACCACCTACGTGTTGGGCTTGTACCATAAAGATCGTTCATTTTTTTCAAAAATAACACTGCGCACAACTGTTTCGTTCAAAAACATGTTAACGAGCTTTATACATGATATTTACTTTAAAATAACTGTACCCATTGATAAAGAATTGCACAAGGATTTTGATATGTAAACGCATGTTTCGAAAAAAAACCTTACAAGCGCACTTCAAAATTTTGAAATGAATATAAATACAAGGCATACCACTGTTATTTACTCTGGTTTCTAATCAATACCCGGATAAATCTTTCGCCTTTTACTAAAGATTTCCGTGGTTAGGAGCATTGATGAGTCTATATGACTTATTTTTTTAACGCCCGGTCTTCTGATTGGGCACTTTGAATAAATGAAAAATTAAAAACGTCTGTATGCGGAAACAAAGATATTCTACTACTACATACTGACAACATTTGTAAAATGACAAACTGATAGTTTTTCGGTGGTTTTGGTAAGATTAGTGTGTATTTCAAAAAGATAAATCTCAAGCACAAGTAATAGATTAGAGGCGAATATGGTCGGGTAATTGCGTCTAGTTTAATGTCAACGGCCATACCACATAGAACTCACCCGGTCTCGTCAGCTCCCGGAAGTTAAGCTATGTCGGGTCCCGTTAGTACTTGGATGGGTGACCGCTTGGGAATACGGGATGCTGTTGGCATGGAATTATTTTATTTTTGTGAATCCAATTGAATTGAAGTGCTTCCCAAGATGGGTGATACTACATGGACTACAATGTATTATTTTGGCATTAGTTGAAAATGGAAGGAACGTATTTTTTACTGGATATTGCCTACTAGACGTCCTCCAACCTCTTTGTTGCTGAAAGATATTTGAAACGCCGTGCGCGAAGCGCACGGCACAGCCGAGAGGCTACTAGACGTCCTCCAACCTCTTTGTTGCTGAAAGATATTTGAAACGCCGTGCGCGAAGCGCACGGCACAGCCGAGAGGCTTGTACGTTGGTGGTTTCTTCGGGCAGCTCTATCTAATCTCTCTGGCTCTGAGATCCTTATGCAACGCAAGCTAAGTAAAGCGCGAAGCGCACGGCACAGCCGAGAGGCTTGTACGTTGGTGGTTTCTTCGGGCAGCTCTATCTAATCTCTCTGACTCTGAGATCCTTATGCAACGCAAGCTAAGTAAGGGAAGCAATCGTTAGCCTTATGACACTTGGATTGTTGGCTCATTGATCGGACATCCCCGGAACGAGAAAATTAAAAATGACAGTTAGCCAAAAATAGTGGCGTTTGGAAATATTATCAAATTTTATATTCGGTTGTCCATTGACAAATGTACTTATATGTCCTCGTTTGTTTGGCTAAGGTTGGTGTGTATTTCGAACAGAAAGTACAGCCGAGAGGCTACTAGACGTCCTCCAACCTCTTTGTTGCTGAAAGATATTTGAAACGCCGTGCGCGAAGCGCACGGCACAGCCGAGAGGCTTGTACGTTGGTGGTTTCTTCGGGCAGCTCTATCTAATCTCTCTGGCTCTGAGATCCTTATGCAACGCAAGCTAAGTAAAGCGCGAAGCGCACGGCACAGCCGAGAGGCTTGTACGTTGGTGGTTTCTTCGGGCAGCTCTATCTAATCTCTCTGACTCTGAGATCCTTATGCAACGCAAGCTAAGTAAGGGAAGCAATCGTTAGCCTTATGACACTTGGATTGTTGGCTCATTGATCGGACATCCCCGGAACGAGAAAATTAAAAATGACAGTTAGCCAAAAATAGTGGCGTTTGGAAATATTATCAAATTTTATATTCGGTTGTCCATTGACAAATGTACTTATATGTCCTCGTTTTAACGTACAGCCGAGAGGCTTGTACGTTGGTGGTTTCTTCGGGCAGCTCTATCTAATCTCTCTGGCTCTGAGATCCTTATGCAACGCAAGCTAAGTAAAGCGCGAAGCGCACGGCACAGCCGAGAGGCTTGTACGTTGGTGGTTTCTTCGGGCAGCTCTATCTAATCTCTCTGACTCTGAGATCCTTATGCAACGCAAGCTAAGTAAGGGAAGCAATCGTTAGCCTTATGACACTTGGATTGTTGGCTCATTGATCGGACATCCCCGGAACGAGAAAATTAAAAATGACAGTTAGCCAAAAATAGTGGCGTTTGGAAATATTATCAAATTTTATATTCGGTTGTCCATTGACAAATGTACTTATATGTCCTCGTTTGTTTGGCTAAGGTTGGTGTGTATTTCGAACAGAAAGTACAGCCGAGAGGCTACTAGACGTCCTCCAACCTCTTTGTTGCTGAAAGATATTTGAAACGCCGTGCGCGAAGCGCACGGCACAGCCGAGAGGCTTGTACGTTGGTGGTTTCTTCGGGCAGCTCTATCTAATCTCTCTGGCTCTGAGATCCTTATGCAACGCAAGCTAAGTAAAGCGCGAAGCGCACGGCACAGCCGAGAGGCTTGTACGTTGGTGGTTTCTTCGGGCAGCTCTATCTAATCTCTCTGACTCTGAGATCCTTATGCAACGCAAGCTAAGTAAGGGAAGCAATCGTTAGCCTTATGACACTTGGATTGTTGGCTCATTGATCGGACATCCCCGGAACGAGAAAATTAAAAATGACAGTTAGCCAAAAATAGTGGCGTTTGGAAATATTATCAAATTTTATATTCGGTTGTCCATTGACAAATGTACTTATATGTCCTCGTTTGTTTGGCTAAGGTTGGTGTGTATTTCGAACAGAAAGTAAGCAAGCATTAGAACTAGATTTAGAGGCGAATATGGTCGGGTAATGGCGACTGAATTGATGTCAACGGCCACACCACATAGAACTCACCCGGTCTCGTCAGCTCCCGGAAGTTAAGCTATGTCGGGTCCCGTTAGTACTTGGATGGGTGACCGCTTGGGAATACGGGATGCTGTTGGCATGGTGTAATTTTATTTTTGCTCCCCAAGTTAGATGAGACATGGAATATAATGTATTCTTTAGGTATTAGTTGAAAAGGGTATTGCTGGGACTTTGATTAATGATACCATATATTGTAGAACGCATGTTTGTTTGATCTCGGTAGTTTTAACGACAAAAAAAAAGATAGAGGTTTGGCTATTTTGTTGAGGCTGTTGCATGACGCCCACTCACTGGCACGATCCCACTACTGCCGAACACGGGAACTTTTGGCTGCTAGGTTTCCCTCCTGACCCACTACGCTCCTCCTTAGCTAACCTGCACCTACTAGATTCCTCTAGCAGATCCATGCTGATGTCAAGCTTAGTGCGGGCACCTGATCAACATGCGGTATCACGAAACAGGGCTCCTAAACTCAAGCCATCCACTCTACCAAGCCTCCCCGAAGCAGGATTATAGGTGCACGCCAAACACCCAGCTGATAAATGGGCTCTCAATCGATAATACATTACTGTAATAAATTGATTTGATGAGCACGCGGATTCTTTATTGTGTCCAAAATTGGTCTCGTCACTTGTTCTATAACTATTAAAGAGCTTCTCGGTGTTTCAATAAATGAACAAAATGCAAGACCTGACAATGTATGTACTGTGTGCGTCAAGTATTGCAAATCTCAATTTAATATTCCGAAATATCGATCTATGCACTGTAATTTACGCCAAAGCTCATTGATCGTACAAACCTTATTTAGAGTTCTGCAAAATAACATTGCATTTAAGATCATACTTCACAGGATCATTTCTGTAGTATATCTTGACTTGTTTCCCACCAGAAACTTGTCTCCTTTCAACCCACGATGACGAGTTAAGACGCTGGTTTCTGAGCGTGAAACAGGCTGTGAGTGTAGCTGTCTCGACAGCATCAAACACAGTCATTGAGGACCGTTTCCGTTAAATCCATGTGAAATAGCGGAAGGAAACTAGCGTGTTCAGAGTGGTTGAGATGATAAAACAAATTTAAATTCTTGAAAATCTAAAGAGATACATCTTAATAATAATTCCAGGTATTCGTGTCCTTAAATCATCTGCTTGTATGGCAAAATAAATTGTGAAAGTGAGGTTGGTCAATTTGAGGATGTGTCATGACTTTATGATCGTATTGCATTCTTTTAGTTATTGTTATTTAATCATGATTAATTATCGTTCAGAGCTTTTGTCGTCAGGTGGCGTGGCAAAGCCATATTCTGAAAAAAAAGGACCTAGTGTGATAACGAGAGTAAAATTTGCAACGCCTTCAGCGTAAATTGTATCTCCCTTAATACAGTATGAGCATAATAAAACAAATGAAAATGAACTTTATAAGCATCAAGTGGTCGCGTCTGGAAAAATGAACAACTCAATATTTTATAGCATTTCTTGAATGTTTTGAGTGATATGAGTATTCTTCGTACACCACCGGAAATGTGTTGAACCTCAGTGGTTATTTTGGGCAGTAATCCTTGTAACATTATCGCTTCTCGGCCTTTTGGCTAAGATCAAAGTGTAGTATCTGTTCTTATCAGCTTAATATCTGATACGGGTTCAAATGGACCCCAGAATATTAAACTGATTTTTGGCATACGGTGGGAATACAGTGCTTGCACTGCTCCCGCCACGGGTTGACCCGGTATTGCAGTACCTCCGGGATCGGCTCACCCTCTATGAGGGAGAACATATTGAATAAAACAGAAATTGTCTTAGCACCGTATAATAAAAGACCATGTATAATTGCAAAACTGTCATGTAGACATGTTTGTAATTTTTTCTAATTGTATTTTTTTCGTAATATCAAGAAAAGCATAAAAAAATACGTACTTGATTGTGTTAACTAATTAGTACTGTTCATCTTTCGATGTGATGTTTTTTTTTAAAATATGAAGATGCGTGTATTTTCATATGAAAAGTCGATTTTCTTATTTTCTTATTTGCCAATTGGACGACCAAATGAAAAAAAACAAGCAATTTGTTTCTTGAAAAGTATTTGCAAAGATCAAGACCATGAAATAAATACTGAGCTTTATTTACTATATTTTGCTCGAGTTCGTAATTCAAGTCGATGAAAGAAAGTGGGTGGTATTCTCTAAACGTCAGTCAAATACTTGAACACTCTTTGTCAATATTGTTCTGCTGTATACAAAGTATTAAACAAAGTGAAAAAGCATCCACAATCATACTTACCTGGCTCAGAGGCAACCATGATCACCAAGGTGGTTCCTCCAGGGCGAGGCCTTTCCATTGCACTAAGGATGGGCTGACCCTTGCGATTAATCCAAATGTGATTAACTCGGGAGTACAATTTTTGGTAGTGGGGGACTGCGTTCGCGCCGTTCCCTGAACACACTATAAATGTAAGAAAAATTCTTGTCATCTGCCGGAAGTTGAACTAAATCTGGTCCCGTTAGTAAACGGTAGGGTTGACCGCTTGGGAATACGCGAAGCATCAGATTTTCTTTCTGGGAAGAAACAACAAAGTAATGAAATTCATGTTTAGCTACTTTAATATAAATCATCATGGCCAATGGATTGGCCGTGATCGTCTAGTGGTTAGGACCCTACGTTGTGGTACCTACTAGATATGAATCCGTAGTAACCCAGGTTCGAATCCTGGTCACGGCACTGAAAACTGATTTTTCACGTCAACACGCAGATTAACTATAAATTTTGTTTGGTTGGAAAGTAATGCTCGCTCACTTCAATAGTTCATAATGTGAAAAACAATTTGGAATGAAAACCTGAAATTCCCCCTCCCTTTTTTTGTGTGTGCAGGAAGTTGTTGAAATGTATGGAAGAAAAATACACATTTACAGAATTTCAAGTATTTGACCCGATATTAAGACAAAAATTATTTCATGTATGTAATGAACTGTCCCCTGTTGGTATTAGTCCAATGGGAGATGGAAATTAAAATTTGCCTAGGGTAATCTAAATGAATATTTCTGAACGAAATTGTTGGTCCAACACGTCCAAGCAGAACGAATTCAGCAAATGCTTAAGTAGACTTGCTTTTCTGATTATAATTTAGCTTTGCGCAGTGGCAATATCATAACCAATGAGGGTCTCCCGAGGTGTGATTATTGCTAGTTGAAAACTTTAACCAATACCCCGCCACGATGAAGTGAAATAATCTTTGTCGTCGGCAATTTTTGATAGCTCCATCAGGAGCATTTCAGCGTACAAGAAAAAAAAAATTACAGTCAGTTAGAAAAATTGGAGTGTTGCATAGTGTGTTTATAACATTAAACGGTGAAAGTGAAATCGTATAAGTGATTTTTGTTTCCATTTAGTTGGTATTGCACGTCAGACAAGGCTGATTAATTCGTTCGCTGAAGGCCATTAATATCAGTCAGTTGGAACATTGTGAACACGGGGAAAATATTTGAAAAGGTGATTCCAAATGACAAGGTGAAAAGATTCCACCATGTTTAAAGGGGAAGTTCAATAAATTGTTAACCGCTGTAGGGTGAATGTCGGGGTAAACATCTGATCCCACCACCTACGTGTTGGGCTTGTACCATAAAGATCGTTCATTTTTTTCAAAAATAACACTGCGCACAACTGTTTCGTTCAAAAACATGTTAACGAGCTTTATACATGATATTTACTTTAAAATAACTGTACCCATTGATAAAGAATTGCACAAGGATTTTGATATGTAAACGCATGTTTCGAAAAAAAACCTTACAAGCGCACTTCAAAATTTTGAAATGAATATAAATACAAGGCATACCACTGTTATTTACTCTGGTTTCTAATCAATACCCGGATAAATCTTTCGCCTTTTACTAAAGATTTCCGTGGTTAGGAGCATTGATGAGTCTATATGACTTATTTTTTTAACGCCCGGTCTTCTGATTGGGCACTTTGAATAAATGAAAAATTAAAAACGTCTGTATGCGGAAACAAAGATATTCTACTACTACATACTGACAACATTTGTAAAATGACAAACTGATAGTTTTTCGGTGGTTTTGGTAAGATTAGTGTGTATTTCAAAAAGATAAATCTCAAGCACAAGTAATAGATTAGAGGCGAATATGGTCGGGTAATTGCGTCTAGTTTAATGTCAACGGCCATACCACATAGAACTCACCCGGTCTCGTCAGCTCCCGGAAGTTAAGCTATGTCGGGTCCCGTTAGTACTTGGATGGGTGACCGCTTGGGAATACGGGATGCTGTTGGCATGGAATTATTTTATTTTTGTGAATCCAATTGAATTGAAGTGCTTCCCAAGATGGGTGATACTACATGGACTACAATGTATTATTTTGGCATTAGTTGAAAATGGAAGGAACGTATTTTTTACTGGATATTGCCTACTAGACGTCCTCCAACCTCTTTGTTGCTGAAAGATATTTGAAACGCCGTGCGCGAAGCGCACGGCACAGCCGAGAGGCTACTAGACGTCCTCCAACCTCTTTGTTGCTGAAAGATATTTGAAACGCCGTGCGCGAAGCGCACGGCACAGCCGAGAGGCTTGTACGTTGGTGGTTTCTTCGGGCAGCTCTATCTAATCTCTCTGGCTCTGAGATCCTTATGCAACGCAAGCTAAGTAAAGCGCGAAGCGCACGGCACAGCCGAGAGGCTTGTACGTTGGTGGTTTCTTCGGGCAGCTCTATCTAATCTCTCTGACTCTGAGATCCTTATGCAACGCAAGCTAAGTAAGGGAAGCAATCGTTAGCCTTATGACACTTGGATTGTTGGCTCATTGATCGGACATCCCCGGAACGAGAAAATTAAAAATGACAGTTAGCCAAAAATAGTGGCGTTTGGAAATATTATCAAATTTTATATTCGGTTGTCCATTGACAAATGTACTTATATGTCCTCGTTTGTTTGGCTAAGGTTGGTGTGTATTTCGAACAGAAAGTACAGCCGAGAGGCTACTAGACGTCCTCCAACCTCTTTGTTGCTGAAAGATATTTGAAACGCCGTGCGCGAAGCGCACGGCACAGCCGAGAGGCTTGTACGTTGGTGGTTTCTTCGGGCAGCTCTATCTAATCTCTCTGGCTCTGAGATCCTTATGCAACGCAAGCTAAGTAAAGCGCGAAGCGCACGGCACAGCCGAGAGGCTTGTACGTTGGTGGTTTCTTCGGGCAGCTCTATCTAATCTCTCTGACTCTGAGATCCTTATGCAACGCAAGCTAAGTAAGGGAAGCAATCGTTAGCCTTATGACACTTGGATTGTTGGCTCATTGATCGGACATCCCCGGAACGAGAAAATTAAAAATGACAGTTAGCCAAAAATAGTGGCGTTTGGAAATATTATCAAATTTTATATTCGGTTGTCCATTGACAAATGTACTTATATGTCCTCGTTTGTTTGGCTAAGGTTGGTGTGTATTTCGAACAGAAAGTACAGCCGAGAGGCTACTAGACGTCCTCCAACCTCTTTGTTGCTGAAAGATATTTGAAACGCCGTGCGCGAAGCGCACGGCACAGCCGAGAGGCTTGTACGTTGGTGGTTTCTTCGGGCAGCTCTATCTAATCTCTCTGGCTCTGAGATCCTTATGCAACGCAAGCTAAGTAAAGCGCGAAGCGCACGGCACAGCCGAGAGGCTTGTACGTTGGTGGTTTCTTCGGGCAGCTCTATCTAATCTCTCTGACTCTGAGATCCTTATGCAACGCAAGCTAAGTAAGGGAAGCAATCGTTAGCCTTATGACACTTGGATTGTTGGCTCATTGATCGGACATCCCCGGAACGAGAAAATTAAAAATGACAGTTAGCCAAAAATAGTGGCGTTTGGAAATATTATCAAATTTTATATTCGGTTGTCCATTGACAAATGTACTTATATGTCCTCGTTTTAACGTACAGCCGAGAGGCTTGTACGTTGGTGGTTTCTTCGGGCAGCTCTATCTAATCTCTCTGGCTCTGAGATCCTTATGCAACGCAAGCTAAGTAAAGCGCGAAGCGCACGACACAGCCGAGAGGCTTGTACGTTGGTGGTTTCTTCGGGCAGCTCTATCTAATCTCTCTGACTCTGAGATCCTTATGCAACGCAAGCTAAGTAAGGGAAGCAATCGTTAGCCTTATGACACTTGGATTGTTGGCTCATTGATCGGACATCCCCGGAACGAGAAAATTAAAAATGACAGTTAGCCAAAAATAGTGGCGTTTGGAAATATTATCAAATTTTATATTCGGTTGTCCATTGACAAATGTACTTATATGTCCTCGTTTTAACGTACAGCCGAGAGGCTTGTACGTTGGTGGTTTCTTCGGGCAGCTCTATCTAATCTCTCTGGCTCTGAGATCCTTATGCAACGCAAGCTAAGTAAAGCGCGAAGCGCACGGCACAGCCGAGAGGCTTGTACGTTGGTGGTTTCTTCGGGCAGCTCTATCTAATCTCTCTGACTCTGAGATCCTTATGCAACGCAAGCTAAGTAAGGGAAGCAATCGTTAGCCTTATGACACTTGGATTGTTGGCTCATTGATCGGACATCCCCGGAACGAGAAAATTAAAAATGACAGTTAGCCAAAAATAGTGGCGTTTGGAAATATTATCAAATTTTATATTCGGTTGTCCATTGACAAATGTACTTATATGTCCTCGTTTGTTTGGCTAAGGTTGGTGTGTATTTCGAACAGAAAGTACAGCCGAGAGGCTACTAGACGTCCTCCAACCTCTTTGTTGCTGAAAGATATTTGAAACGCCGTGCGCGAAGCGCACGGCACAGCCGAGAGGCTTGTACGTTGGTGGTTTCTTCGGGCAGCTCTATCTAATCTCTCTGGCTCTGAGATCCTTATGCAACGCAAGCTAAGTAAAGCGCGAAGCGCACGGCACAGCCGAGAGGCTTGTACGTTGGTGGTTTCTTCGGGCAGCTCTATCTAATCTCTCTGACTCTGAGATCCTTATGCAACGCAAGCTAAGTAAGGGAAGCAATCGTTAGCCTTATGACACTTGGATTGTTGGCTCATTGATCGGACATCCCCGGAACGAGAAAATTAAAAATGACAGTTAGCCAAAAATAGTGGCGTTTGGAAATATTATCAAATTTTATATTCGGTTGTCCATTGACAAATGTACTTATATGTCCTCGTTTGTTTGGCTAAGGTTGGTGTGTATTTCGAACAGAAAGTAAGCAAGCATTAGAACTAGATTTAGAGGCGAATATGGTCGGGTAATGGCGACTGAATTGATGTCAACGGCCACACCACATAGAACTCACCCGGTCTCGTCAGCTCCCGGAAGTTAAGCTATGTCGGGTCCCGTTAGTACTTGGATGGGTGACCGCTTGGGAATACGGGATGCTGTTGGCATGGTGTAATTTTATTTTTGCTCCCCAAGTTAGATGAGACATGGAATATAATGTATTCTTTAGGTATTAGTTGAAAAGGGTATTGCTGGGACTTTGATTAATGATACCATATATTGTAGAACGCATGTTTGTTTGATCTCGGTAGTTTTAACGACAAAAAAAAAGATAGAGGTTTGGCTATTTTGTTGAGGCTGTTGCATGACGCCCACTCACTGGCACGATCCCACTACTGCCGAACACGGGAACTTTTGGCTGCTAGGTTTCCCTCCTGACCCACTACGCTCCTCCTTAGCTAACCTGCACCTACTAGATTCCTCTAGCAGATCCATGCTGATGTCAAGCTTAGTGCGGGCACCTGATCAACATGCGGTATCACGAAACAGGGCTCCTAAACTCAAGCCATCCACTCTACCAAGCCTCCCCGAAGCAGGATTATAGGTGCACGCCAAACACCCAGCTGATAAATGGGCTCTCAATCGATAATACATTACTGTAATAAATTGATTTGATGAGCACGCGGATTCTTTATTGTGTCCAAAATTGGTCTCGTCACTTGTTCTATAACTATTAAAGAGCTTCTCGGTGTTTCAATAAATGAACAAAATGCAAGACCTGACAATGTATGTACTGTGTGCGTCAAGTATTGCAAATCTCAATTTAATATTCCGAAATATCGATCTATGCACTGTAATTTACGCCAAAGCTCATTGATCGTACAAACCTTATTTAGAGTTCTGCAAAATAACATTGCATTTAAGATCATACTTCACAGGATCATTTCTGTAGTATATCTTGACTTGTTTCCCACCAGAAACTTGTCTCCTTTCAACCCACGATGACGAGTTAAGACGCTGGTTTCTGAGCGTGAAACAGGCTGTGAGTGTAGCTGTCTCGACAGCATCAAACACAGTCATTGAGGACCGTTTCCGTTAAATCCATGTGAAATAGCGGAAGGAAACTAGCGTGTTCAGAGTGGTTGAGATGATAAAACAAATTTAAATTCTTGAAAATCTAAAGAGATACATCTTAATAATAATTCCAGGTATTCGTGTCCTTAAATCATCTGCTTGTATGGCAAAATAAATTGTGAAAGTGAGGTTGGTCAATTTGAGGATGTGTCATGACTTTATGATCGTATTGCATTCTTTTAGTTATTGTTATTTAATCATGATTAATTATCGTTCAGAGCTTTTGTCGTCAGGTGGCGTGGCAAAGCCATATTCTGAAAAAAAAGGACCTAGTGTGATAACGAGAGTAAAATTTGCAACGCCTTCAGCGTAAATTGTATCTCCCTTAATACAGTATGAGCATAATAAAACAAATGAAAATGAACTTTATAAGCATCAAGTGGTCGCGTCTGGAAAAATGAACAACTCAATATTTTATAGCATTTCTTGAATGTTTTGAGTGATATGAGTATTCTTCGTACACCACCGGAAATGTGTTGAACCTCAGTGGTTATTTTGGGCAGTAATCCTTGTAACATTATCGCTTCTCGGCCTTTTGGCTAAGATCAAAGTGTAGTATCTGTTCTTATCAGCTTAATATCTGATACGGGTTCAAATGGACCCCAGAATATTAAACTGATTTTTGGCATACGGTGGGAATACAGTGCTTGCACTGCTCCCGCCACGGGTTGACCCGGTATTGCAGTACCTCCGGGATCGGCTCACCCTCTATGAGGGAGAACATATTGAATAAAACAGAAATTGTCTTAGCACCGTATAATAAAAGACCATGTATAATTGCAAAACTGTCATGTAGACATGTTTGTAATTTTTTCTAATTGTATTTTTTTCGTAATATCAAGAAAAGCATAAAAAAATACGTACTTGATTGTGTTAACTAATTAGTACTGTTCATCTTTCGATGTGATGTTTTTTTTTAAAATATGAAGATGCGTGTATTTTCATATGAAAAGTCGATTTTCTTATTTTCTTATTTGCCAATTGGACGACCAAATGAAAAAAAACAAGCAATTTGTTTCTTGAAAAGTATTTGCAAAGATCAAGACCATGAAATAAATACTGAGCTTTATTTACTATATTTTGCTCGAGTTCGTAATTCAAGTCGATGAAAGAAAGTGGGTGGTATTCTCTAAACGTCAGTCAAATACTTGAACACTCTTTGTCAATATTGTTCTGCTGTATACAAAGTATTAAACAAAGTGAAAAAGCATCCACAATCATACTTACCTGGCTCAGAGGCAACCATGATCACCAAGGTGGTTCCTCCAGGGCGAGGCCTTTCCATTGCACTAAGGATGGGCTGACCCTTGCGATTAATCCAAATGTGATTAACTCGGGAGTACAATTTTTGGTAGTGGGGGACTGCGTTCGCGCCGTTCCCTGAACACACTATAAATGTAAGAAAAATTCTTGTCATCTGCCGGAAGTTGAACTAAATCTGGTCCCGTTAGTAAACGGTAGGGTTGACCGCTTGGGAATACGCGAAGCATCAGATTTTCTTTCTGGGAAGAAACAACAAAGTAATGAAATTCATGTTTAGCTACTTTAATATAAATCATCATGGCCAATGGATTGGCCGTGATCGTCTAGTGGTTAGGACCCTACGTTGTGGTACCTACTAGATATGAATCCGTAGTAACCCAGGTTCGAATCCTGGTCACGGCACTGAAAACTGATTTTTCACGTCAACACGCAGATTAACTATAAATTTTGTTTGGTTGGAAAGTAATGCTCGCTCACTTCAATAGTTCATAATGTGAAAAACAATTTGGAATGAAAACCTGAAATTCCCCCTCCCTTTTTTTGTGTGTGCAGGAAGTTGTTGAAATGTATGGAAGAAAAATACACATTTACAGAATTTCAAGTATTTGACCCGATATTAAGACAAAAATTATTTCATGTATGTAATGAACTGTCCCCTGTTGGTATTAGTCCAATGGGAGATGGAAATTAAAATTTGCCTAGGGTAATCTAAATGAATATTTCTGAACGAAATTGTTGGTCCAACACGTCCAAGCAGAACGAATTCAGCAAATGCTTAAGTAGACTTGCTTTTCTGATTATAATTTAGCTTTGCGCAGTGGCAATATCATAACCAATGAGGGTCTCCCGAGGTGTGATTATTGCTAGTTGAAAACTTTAACCAATACCCCGCCACGATGAAGTGAAATAATCTTTGTCGTCGGCAATTTTTGATAGCTCCATCAGGAGCATTTCAGCGTACAAGAAAAAAAAAATTACAGTCAGTTAGAAAAATTGGAGTGTTGCATAGTGTGTTTATAACATTAAACGGTGAAAGTGAAATCGTATAAGTGATTTTTGTTTCCATTTAGTTGGTATTGCACGTCAGACAAGGCTGATTAATTCGTTCGCTGAAGGCCATTAATATCAGTCAGTTGGAACATTGTGAACACGGGGAAAATATTTGAAAAGGTGATTCCAAATGACAAGGTGAAAAGATTCCACCATGTTTAAAGGGGAAGTTCAATAAATTGTTAACCGCTGTAGGGTGAATGTCGGGGTAAACATCTGATCCCACCACCTACGTGTTGGGCTTGTACCATAAAGATCGTTCATTTTTTTCAAAAATAACACTGCGCACAACTGTTTCGTTCAAAAACATGTTAACGAGCTTTATACATGATATTTACTTTAAAATAACTGTACCCATTGATAAAGAATTGCACAAGGATTTTGATATGTAAACGCATGTTTCGAAAAAAAACCTTACAAGCGCACTTCAAAATTTTGAAATGAATATAAATACAAGGCATACCACTGTTATTTACTCTGGTTTCTAATCAATACCCGGATAAATCTTTCGCCTTTTACTAAAGATTTCCGTGGTTAGGAGCATTGATGAGTCTATATGACTTATTTTTTTAACGCCCGGTCTTCTGATTGGGCACTTTGAATAAATGAAAAATTAAAAACGTCTGTATGCGGAAACAAAGATATTCTACTACTACATACTGACAACATTTGTAAAATGACAAACTGATAGTTTTTCGGTGGTTTTGGTAAGATTAGTGTGTATTTCAAAAAGATAAATCTCAAGCACAAGTAATAGATTAGAGGCGAATATGGTCGGGTAATTGCGTCTAGTTTAATGTCAACGGCCATACCACATAGAACTCACCCGGTCTCGTCAGCTCCCGGAAGTTAAGCTATGTCGGGTCCCGTTAGTACTTGGATGGGTGACCGCTTGGGAATACGGGATGCTGTTGGCATGGAATTATTTTATTTTTGTGAATCCAATTGAATTGAAGTGCTTCCCAAGATGGGTGATACTACATGGACTACAATGTATTTTTTGGCATTAGTTGAAAATGGAAGGAACGTATTTTTTACTGGATATTGCCTACTAGACGTCCTCCAACCTCTTTGTTGCTGAAAGATATTTGAAACGCCGTGCGCGAAGCGCACGGCACAGCCGAGAGGCTACTAGACGTCCTCCAACCTCTTTGTTGCTGAAAGATATTTGAAACGCCGTGCGCGAAGCGCACGGCACAGCCGAGAGGCTTGTACGTTGGTGGTTTCTTCGGGCAGCTCTATCTAATCTCTCTGGCTCTGAGATCCTTATGCAACGCAAGCTAAGTAAAGCGCGAAGCGCACGGCACAGCCGAGAGGCTTGTACGTTGGTGGTTTCTTCGGGCAGCTCTATCTAATCTCTCTGACTCTGAGATCCTTATGCAACGCAAGCTAAGTAAGGGAAGCAATCGTTAGCCTTATGACACTTGGATTGTTGGCTCATTGATCGGACATCCCCGGAACGAGAAAATTAAAAATGACAGTTAGCCAAAAATAGTGGCGTTTGGAAATATTATCAAATTTTATATTCGGTTGTCCATTGACAAATGTACTTATATGTCCTCGTTTGTTTGGCTAAGGTTGGTGTGTATTTCGAACAGAAAGTACAGCCGAGAGGCTACTAGACGTCCTCCAACCTCTTTGTTGCTGAAAGATATTTGAAACGCCGTGCGCGAAGCGCACGGCACAGCCGAGAGGCTTGTACGTTGGTGGTTTCTTCGGGCAGCTCTATCTAATCTCTCTGGCTCTGAGATCCTTATGCAACGCAAGCTAAGTAAAGCGCGAAGCGCACGGCACAGCCGAGAGGCTTGTACGTTGGTGGTTTCTTCGGGCAGCTCTATCTAATCTCTCTGACTCTGAGATCCTTATGCAACGCAAGCTAAGTAAGGGAAGCAATCGTTAGCCTTATGACACTTGGATTGTTGGCTCATTGATCGGACATCCCCGGAACGAGAAAATTAAAAATGACAGTTAGCCAAAAATAGTGGCGTTTGGAAATATTATCAAATTTTATATTCGGTTGTCCATTGACAAATGTACTTATATGTCCTCGTTTGTTTGGCTAAGGTTGGTGTGTATTTCGAACAGAAAGTACAGCCGAGAGGCTACTAGACGTCCTCCAACCTCTTTGTTGCTGAAAGATATTTGAAACGCCGTGCGCGAAGCGCACGGCACAGCCGAGAGGCTTGTACGTTGGTGGTTTCTTCGGGCAGCTCTATCTAATCTCTCTGGCTCTGAGATCCTTATGCAACGCAAGCTAAGTAAAGCGCGAAGCGCACGGCACAGCCGAGAGGCTTGTACGTTGGTGGTTTCTTCGGGCAGCTCTATCTAATCTCTCTGACTCTGAGATCCTTATGCAACGCAAGCTAAGTAAGGGAAGCAATCGTTAGCCTTATGACACTTGGATTGTTGGCTCATTGATCGGACATCCCCGGAACGAGAAAATTAAAAATGACAGTTAGCCAAAAATAGTGGCGTTTGGAAATATTATCAAATTTTATATTCGGTTGTCCATTGACAAATGTACTTATATGTCCTCGTTTTAACGTACAGCCGAGAGGCTTGTACGTTGGTGGTTTCTTCGGGCAGCTCTATCTAATCTCTCTGGCTCTGAGATCCTTATGCAACGCAAGCTAAGTAAAGCGCGAAGCGCACGGCACAGCCGAGAGGCTTGTACGTTGGTGGTTTCTTCGGGCAGCTCTATCTAATCTCTCTGACTCTGAGATCCTTATGCAACGCAAGCTAAGTAAGGGAAGCAATCGTTAGCCTTATGACACTTGGATTGTTGGCTCATTGATCGGACATCCCCGGAACGAGAAAATTAAAAATGACAGTTAGCCAAAAATAGTGGCGTTTGGAAATATTATCAAATTTTATATTCGGTTGTCCATTGACAAATGTACTTATATGTCCTCGTTTGTTTGGCTAAGGTTGGTGTGTATTTCGAACAGAAAGTACAGCCGAGAGGCTACTAGACGTCCTCCAACCTCTTTGTTGCTGAAAGATATTTGAAACGCCGTGCGCGAAGCGCACGGCACAGCCGAGAGGCTTGTACGTTGGTGGTTTCTTCGGGCAGCTCTATCTAATCTCTCTGGCTCTGAGATCCTTATGCAACGCAAGCTAAGTAAAGCGCGAAGCGCACGGCACAGCCGAGAGGCTTGTACGTTGGTGGTTTCTTCGGGCAGCTCTATCTAATCTCTCTGACTCTGAGATCCTTATGCAACGCAAGCTAAGTAAGGGAAGCAATCGTTAGCCTTATGACACTTGGATTGTTGGCTCATTGATCGGACATCCCCGGAACGAGAAAATTAAAAATGACAGTTAGCCAAAAATAGTGGCGTTTGGAAATATTATCAAATTTTATATTCGGTTGTCCATTGACAAATGTACTTATATGTCCTCGTTTGTTTGGCTAAGGTTGGTGTGTATTTCGAACAGAAAGTAAGCAAGCATTAGAACTAGATTTAGAGGCGAATATGGTCGGGTAATGGCGACTGAATTGATGTCAACGGCCACACCACATAGAACTCACCCGGTCTCGTCAGCTCCCGGAAGTTAAGCTATGTCGGGTCCCGTTAGTACTTGGATGGGTGACCGCTTGGGAATACGGGATGCTGTTGGCATGGTGTAATTTTATTTTTGCTCCCCAAGTTAGATGAGACATGGAATATAATGTATTCTTTAGGTATTAGTTGAAAAGGGTATTGCTGGGACTTTGATTAATGATACCATATATTGTAGAACGCATGTTTGTTTGATCTCGGTAGTTTTAACGACAAAAAAAAAGATAGAGGTTTGGCTATTTTGTTGAGGCTGTTGCATGACGCCCACTCACTGGCACGATCCCACTACTGCCGAACACGGGAACTTTTGGCTGCTAGGTTTCCCTCCTGACCCACTACGCTCCTCCTTAGCTAACCTGCACCTACTAGATTCCTCTAGCAGATCCATGCTGATGTCAAGCTTAGTGCGGGCACCTGATCAACATGCGGTATCACGAAACAGGGCTCCTAAACTCAAGCCATCCACTCTACCAAGCCTCCCCGAAGCAGGATTATAGGTGCACGCCAAACACCCAGCTGATAAATGGGCTCTCAATCGATAATACATTACTGTAATAAATTGATTTGATGAGCACGCGGATTCTTTATTGTGTCCAAAATTGGTCTCGTCACTTGTTCTATAACTATTAAAGAGCTTCTCGGTGTTTCAATAAATGAACAAAATGCAAGACCTGACAATGTATGTACTGTGTGCGTCAAGTATTGCAAATCTCAATTTAATATTCCGAAATATCGATCTATGCACTGTAATTTACGCCAAAGCTCATTGATCGTACAAACCTTATTTAGAGTTCTGCAAAATAACATTGCATTTAAGATCATACTTCACAGGATCATTTCTGTAGTATATCTTGACTTGTTTCCCACCAGAAACTTGTCTCCTTTCAACCCACGATGACGAGTTAAGACGCTGGTTTCTGAGCGTGAAACAGGCTGTGAGTGTAGCTGTCTCGACAGCATCAAACACAGTCATTGAGGACCGTTTCCGTTAAATCCATGTGAAATAGCGGAAGGAAACTAGCGTGTTCAGAGTGGTTGAGATGATAAAACAAATTTAAATTCTTGAAAATCTAAAGAGATACATCTTAATAATAATTCCAGGTATTCGTGTCCTTAAATCATCTGCTTGTATGGCAAAATAAATTGTGAAAGTGAGGTTGGTCAATTTGAGGATGTGTCATGACTTTATGATCGTATTGCATTCTTTTAGTTATTGTTATTTAATCATGATTAATTATCGTTCAGAGCTTTTGTCGTCACTGTCTTTTGTGGCTAACTGTCATTTTTAATTTTCTCGTTCCGGGGATGTCCGATCAATGAGCCAACAATCCAAGTGTCATAAGGCTAACGATTGCTTCCCTTACTTAGCTTGCGTTGCATAAGGATCTCAGAGTCAGAGAGATTAGATAGAGCTGCCCGAAGAAACCACCAACGTACAAGCCTCTCGGCTGTGCCGTGCGCTTCGCGCACGGCGTTTCAAATATCTTTCAGCAACAAAGAGGTTGGAGGACGTCTAGTAGCCTCTCGGCTGTACGCCGAGAGGCTTGTACGTTGGTGGTTTCTTCGGGCAGCTCTATCTAATCTCTCTGGCTCTGAGATCCTTATGCAACGCAAGCTAAGTAAAGCGCGAAGCGCACGGCACAGCCGAGAGGCTTGTACGTTGGTGGTTTCTTCGGGCAGCTCTATCTAATCTCTCTGACTCTGAGATCCTTATGCAACGCAAGCTAAGTAAGGGAAGCAATCGTTAGCCTTATGACACTTGGATTGTTGGCTCATTGATCGGACATCCCCGGAACGAGAAAATTAAAAATGACAGTTAGCCAAAAATAGTGGCGTTTGGAAATATTATCAAATTTTATATTCGGTTGTCCATTGACAAATGTACTTATATGTCCTCGTTTGTTTGGCTAAGGTTGGTGTGTATTTCGAACAGAAAGTAAGCAAGCATTAGAACTAGATTTAGAGGCGAATATGGTCGGGTAATGGCGACTGAATTGATGTCAACGGCCACACCACATAGAACTCACCCGGTCTCGTCAGCTCCCGGAAGTTAAGCTATGTCGGGTCCCGTTAGTACTTGGATGGGTGACCGCTTGGGAATACGGGATGCTGTTGGCATGGTGTAATTTTATTTTTGCTCCCCAAGTTAGATGAGACATGGAATATAATGTATTCTTTAGGTATTAGTTGAAAAGGGTATTGCTGGGACTTTGATTAATGATACCATATATTGTAGAACGCATGTTTGTTTGATCTCGGTAGTTTTAACGACAAAAAAAAAGATAGAGGTTTGGCTATTTTGTTGAGGCTGTTGCATGACGCCCACTCACTGGCACGATCCCACTACTGCCGAACACGGGAACTTTTGGCTGCTAGGTTTCCCTCCTGACCCACTACGCTCCTCCTTAGCTAACCTGCACCTACTAGATTCCTCTAGCAGATCCATGCTGATGTCAAGCTTAGTGCGGGCACCTGATCAACATGCGGTATCACGAAACAGGGCTCCTAAACTCAAGCCATCCACTCTACCAAGCCTCCCCGAAGCAGGATTATAGGTGCACGCCAAACACCCAGCTGATAAATGGGCTCTCAATCGATAATACATTACTGTAATAAATTGATTTGATGAGCACGCGGATTCTTTATTGTGTCCAAAATTGGTCTCGTCACTTGTTCTATAACTATTAAAGAGCTTCTCGGTGTTTCAATAAATGAACAAAATGCAAGACCTGACAATGTATGTACTGTGTGCGTCAAGTATTGCAAATCTCAATTTAATATTCCGAAATATCGATCTATGCACTGTAATTTACGCCAAAGCTCATTGATCGTACAAACCTTATTTAGAGTTCTGCAAAATAACATTGCATTTAAGATCATACTTCACAGGATCATTTCTGTAGTATATCTTGACTTGTTTCCCACCAGAAACTTGTCTCCTTTCAACCCACGATGACGAGTTAAGACGCTGGTTTCTGAGCGTGAAACAGGCTGTGAGTGTAGCTGTCTCGACAGCATCAAACACAGTCATTGAGGACCGTTTCCGTTAAATCCATGTGAAATAGCGGAAGGAAACTAGCGTGTTCAGAGTGGTTGAGATGATAAAACAAATTTAAATTCTTGAAAATCTAAAGAGATACATCTTAATAATAATTCCAGGTATTCGTGTCCTTAAATCATCTGCTTGTATGGCAAAATAAATTGTGAAAGTGAGGTTGGTCAATTTGAGGATGTGTCATGACTTTATGATCGTATTGCATTCTTTTAGTTATTGTTATTTAATCATGATTAATTATCGTTCAGAGCTTTTGTCGTCAGGTGGCGTGGCAAAGCCATATTCTGAAAAAAAAGGACCTAGTGTGATAACGAGAGTAAAATTTGCAACGCCTTCAGCGTAAATTGTATCTCCCTTAATACAGTATGAGCATAATAAAACAAATGAAAATGAACTTTATAAGCATCAAGTGGTCGCGTCTGGAAAAATGAACAACTCAATATTTTATAGCATTTCTTGAATGTTTTGAGTGATATGAGTATTCTTCGTACACCACCGGAAATGTGTTGAACCTCAGTGGTTATTTTGGGCAGTAATCCTTGTAACATTATCGCTTCTCGGCCTTTTGGCTAAGATCAAAGTGTAGTATCTGTTCTTATCAGCTTAATATCTGATACGGGTTCAAATGGACCCCAGAATATTAAACTGATTTTTGGCATACGGTGGGAATACAGTGCTTGCACTGCTCCCGCCACGGGTTGACCCGGTATTGCAGTACCTCCGGGATCGGCTCACCCTCTATGAGGGAGAACATATTGAATAAAACAGAAATTGTCTTAGCACCGTATAATAAAAGACCATGTATAATTGCAAAACTGTCATGTAGACATGTTTGTAATTTTTTCTAATTGTATTTTTTTCGTAATATCAAGAAAAGCATAAAAAAATACGTACTTGATTGTGTTAACTAATTAGTACTGTTCATCTTTCGATGTGATGTTTTTTTTTTAAATATGAAGATGCGTGTATTTTCATATGAAAAGTCGATTTTCTTATTTTCTTATTTGCCAATTGGACGACCAAATGAAAAAAAACAAGCAATTTGTTTCTTGAAAAGTATTTGCAAAGATCAAGACCATGAAATAAATACTGAGCTTTATTTACTATATTTTGCTCGAGTTCGTAATTCAAGTCGATGAAAGAAAGTGGGTGGTATTCTCTAAACGTCAGTCAAATACTTGAACACTCTTTGTCAATATTGTTCTGCTGTATACAAAGTATTAAACAAAGTGAAAAAGCATCCACAATCATACTTACCTGGCTCAGAGGCAACCATGATCACCAAGGTGGTTCCTCCAGGGCGAGGCCTTTCCATTGCACTAAGGATGGGCTGACCCTTGCGATTAATCCAAATGTGATTAACTCGGGAGTACAATTTTTGGTAGTGGGGGACTGCGTTCGCGCCGTTCCCTGAACACACTATAAATGTAAGAAAAATTCTTGTCATCTGCCGGAAGTTGAACTAAATCTGGTCCCGTTAGTAAACGGTAGGGTTGACCGCTTGGGAATACGCGAAGCATCAGATTTTCTTTCTGGGAAGAAACAACAAAGTAATGAAATTCATGTTTAGCTACTTTAATATAAATCATCATGGCCAATGGATTGGCCGTGATCGTCTAGTGGTTAGGACCCTACGTTGTGGTACCTACTAGATATGAATCCGTAGTAACCCAGGTTCGAATCCTGGTCACGGCACTGAAAACTGATTTTTCACGTCAACACGCAGATTAACTATAAATTTTGTTTGGTTGGAAAGTAATGCTCGCTCACTTCAATAGTTCATAATGTGAAAAACAATTTGGAATGAAAACCTGAAATTCCCCCTCCCTTTTTTTGTGTGTGCAGGAAGTTGTTGAAATGTATGGAAGAAAAATACACATTTACAGAATTTCAAGTATTTGACCCGATATTAAGACAAAAATTATTTCATGTATGTAATGAACTGTCCCCTGTTGGTATTAGTCCAATGGGAGATGGAAATTAAAATTTGCCTAGGGTAATCTAAATGAATATTTCTGAACGAAATTGTTGGTCCAACACGTCCAAGCAGAACGAATTCAGCAAATGCTTAAGTAGACTTGCTTTTCTGATTATAATTTAGCTTTGCGCAGTGGCAATATCATAACCAATGAGGGTCTCCCGAGGTGTGATTATTGCTAGTTGAAAACTTTAACCAATACCCCGCCACGATGAAGTGAAATAATCTTTGTCGTCGGCAATTTTTGATAGCTCCATCAGGAGCATTTCAGCGTACAAGAAAAAAAAAATTACAGTCAGTTAGAAAAATTGGAGTGTTGCATAGTGTGTTTATAACATTAAACGGTGAAAGTGAAATCGTATAAGTGATTTTTGTTTCCATTTAGTTGGTATTGCACGTCAGACAAGGCTGATTAATTCGTTCGCTGAAGGCCATTAATATCAGTCAGTTGGAACATTGTGAACACGGGGAAAATATTTGAAAAGGTGATTCCAAATGACAAGGTGAAAAGATTCCACCATGTTTAAAGGGGAAGTTCAATAAATTGTTAACCGCTGTAGGGTGAATGTCGGGGTAAACATCTGATCCCACCACCTACGTGTTGGGCTTGTACCATAAAGATCGTTCATTTTTTTCAAAAATAACACTGCGCACAACTGTTTCGTTCAAAAACATGTTAACGAGCTTTATACATGATATTTACTTTAAAATAACTGTACCCATTGATAAAGAATTGCACAAGGATTTTGATATGTAAACGCATGTTTCGAAAAAAAACCTTACAAGCGCACTTCAAAATTTTGAAATGAATATAAATACAAGGCATACCACTGTTATTTACTCTGGTTTCTAATCAATACCCGGATAAATCTTTCGCCTTTTACTAAAGATTTCCGTGGTTAGGAGCATTGATGAGTCTATATGACTTATTTTTTTAACGCCCGGTCTTCTGATTGGGCACTTTGAATAAATGAAAAATTAAAAACGTCTGTATGCGGAAACAAAGATATTCTACTACTACATACTGACAACATTTGTAAAATGACAAACTGATAGTTTTTCGGTGGTTTTGGTAAGATTAGTGTGTATTTCAAAAAGATAAATCTCAAGCACAAGTAATAGATTAGAGGCGAATATGGTCGGGTAATTGCGTCTAGTTTAATGTCAACGGCCATACCACATAGAACTCACCCGGTCTCGTCAGCTCCCGGAAGTTAAGCTATGTCGGGTCCCGTTAGTACTTGGATGGGTGACCGCTTGGGAATACGGGATGCTGTTGGCATGGAATTATTTTATTTTTGTGAATCCAATTGAATTGAAGTGCTTCCCAAGATGGGTGATACTACATGGACTACAATGTATTATTTTGGCATTAGTTGAAAATGGAAGGAACGTATTTTTTACTGGATATTGCCTACTAGACGTCCTCCAACCTCTTTGTTGCTGAAAGATATTTGAAACGCCGTGCGCGAAGCGCACGGCACAGCCGAGAGGCTACTAGACGTCCTCCAACCTCTTTGTTGCTGAAAGATATTTGAAACGCCGTGCGCGAAGCGCACGGCACAGCCGAGAGGCTTGTACGTTGGTGGTTTCTTCGGGCAGCTCTATCTAATCTCTCTGGCTCTGAGATCCTTATGCAACGCAAGCTAAGTAAAGCGCGAAGCGCACGGCACAGCCGAGAGGCTTGTACGTTGGTGGTTTCTTCGGGCAGCTCTATCTAATCTCTCTGACTCTGAGATCCTTATGCAACGCAAGCTAAGTAAGGGAAGCAATCGTTAGCCTTATGACACTTGGATTGTTGGCTCATTGATCGGACATCCCCGGAACGAGAAAATTAAAAATGACAGTTAGCCAAAAATAGTGGCGTTTGGAAATATTATCAAATTTTATATTCGGTTGTCCATTGACAAATGTACTTATATGTCCTCGTTTGTTTGGCTAAGGTTGGTGTGTATTTCGAACAGAAAGTACAGCCGAGAGGCTACTAGACGTCCTCCAACCTCTTTGTTGCTGAAAGATATTTGAAACGCCGTGCGCGAAGCGCACGGCACAGCCGAGAGGCTTGTACGTTGGTGGTTTCTTCGGGCAGCTCTATCTAATCTCTCTGGCTCTGAGATCCTTATGCAACGCAAGCTAAGTAAAGCGCGAAGCGCACGGCACAGCCGAGAGGCTTGTACGTTGGTGGTTTCTTCGGGCAGCTCTATCTAATCTCTCTGACTCTGAGATCCTTATGCAACGCAAGCTAAGTAAGGGAAGCAATCGTTAGCCTTATGACACTTGGATTGTTGGCTCATTGATCGGACATCCCCGGAACGAGAAAATTAAAAATGACAGTTAGCCAAAAATAGTGGCGTTTGGAAATATTATCAAATTTTATATTCGGTTGTCCATTGACAAATGTACTTATATGTCCTCGTTTGTTTGGCTAAGGTTGGTGTGTATTTCGAACAGAAAGTACAGCCGAGAGGCTACTAGACGTCCTCCAACCTCTTTGTTGCTGAAAGATATTTGAAACGCCGTGCGCGAAGCGCACGGCACAGCCGAGAGGCTTGTACGTTGGTGGTTTCTTCGGGCAGCTCTATCTAATCTCTCTGGCTCTGAGATCCTTATGCAACGCAAGCTAAGTAAAGCGCGAAGCGCACGGCACAGCCGAGAGGCTTGTACGTTGGTGGTTTCTTCGGGCAGCTCTATCTAATCTCTCTGACTCTGAGATCCTTATGCAACGCAAGCTAAGTAAGGGAAGCAATCGTTAGCCTTATGACACTTGGATTGTTGGCTCATTGATCGGACATCCCCGGAACGAGAAAATTAAAAATGACAGTTAGCCAAAAATAGTGGCGTTTGGAAATATTATCAAATTTTATATTCGGTTGTCCATTGACAAATGTACTTATATGTCCTCGTTTTAACGTACAGCCGAGAGGCTTGTACGTTGGTGGTTTCTTCGGGCAGCTCTATCTAATCTCTCTGGCTCTGAGATCCTTATGCAACGCAAGCTAAGTAAAGCGCGAAGCGCACGGCACAGCCGAGAGGCTTGTACGTTGGTGGTTTCTTCGGGCAGCTCTATCTAATCTCTCTGACTCTGAGATCCTTATGCAACGCAAGCTAAGTAAGGGAAGCAATCGTTAGCCTTATGACACTTGGATTGTTGGCTCATTGATCGGACATCCCCGGAACGAGAAAATTAAAAATGACAGTTAGCCAAAAATAGTGGCGTTTGGAAATATTATCAAATTTTATATTCGGTTGTCCATTGACAAATGTACTTATATGTCCTCGTTTGTTTGGCTAAGGTTGGTGTGTATTTCGAACAGAAAGTACAGCCGAGAGGCTACTAGACGTCCTCCAACCTCTTTGTTGCTGAAAGATATTTGAAACGCCGTGCGCGAAGCGCACGGCACAGCCGAGAGGCTTGTACGTTGGTGGTTTCTTCGGGCAGCTCTATCTAATCTCTCTGGCTCTGAGATCCTTATGCAACGCAAGCTAAGTAAAGCGCGAAGCGCACGGCACAGCCGAGAGGCTTGTACGTTGGTGGTTTCTTCGGGCAGCTCTATCTAATCTCTCTGACTCTGAGATCCTTATGCAACGCAAGCTAAGTAAGGGAAGCAATCGTTAGCCTTATGACACTTGGATTGTTGGCTCATTGATCGGACATCCCCGGAACGAGAAAATTAAAAATGACAGTTAGCCAAAAATAGTGGCGTTTGGAAATATTATCAAATTTTATATTCGGTTGTCCATTGACAAATGTACTTATATGTCCTCGTTTGTTTGGCTAAGGTTGGTGTGTATTTCGAACAGAAAGTAAGCAAGCATTAGAACTAGATTTAGAGGCGAATATGGTCGGGTAATGGCGACTGAATTGATGTCAACGGCCACACCACATAGAACTCACCCGGTCTCGTCAGCTCCCGGAAGTTAAGCTATGTCGGGTCCCGTTAGTACTTGGATGGGTGACCGCTTGGGAATACGGGATGCTGTTGGCATGGTGTAATTTTATTTTTGCTCCCCAAGTTAGATGAGACATGGAATATAATGTATTCTTTAGGTATTAGTTGAAAAGGGTATTGCTGGGACTTTGATTAATGATACCATATATTGTAGAACGCATGTTTGTTTGATCTCGGTAGTTTTAACGACAAAAAAAAAGATAGAGGTTTGGCTATTTTGTTGAGGCTGTTGCATGACGCCCACTCACTGGCACGATCCCACTACTGCCGAACACGGGAACTTTTGGCTGCTAGGTTTCCCTCCTGACCCACTACGCTCCTCCTTAGCTAACCTGCACCTACTAGATTCCTCTAGCAGATCCATGCTGATGTCAAGCTTAGTGCGGGCACCTGATCAACATGCGGTATCACGAAACAGGGCTCCTAAACTCAAGCCATCCACTCTACCAAGCCTCCCCGAAGCAGGATTATAGGTGCACGCCAAACACCCAGCTGATAAATGGGCTCTCAATCGATAATACATTACTGTAATAAATTGATTTGATGAGCACGCGGATTCTTTATTGTGTCCAAAATTGGTCTCGTCACTTGTTCTATAACTATTAAAGAGCTTCTCGGTGTTTCAATAAATGAACAAAATGCAAGACCTGACAATGTATGTACTGTGTGCGTCAAGTATTGCAAATCTCAATTTAATATTCCGAAATATCGATCTATGCACTGTAATTTACGCCAAAGCTCATTGATCGTACAAACCTTATTTAGAGTTCTGCAAAATAACATTGCATTTAAGATCATACTTCACAGGATCATTTCTGTAGTATATCTTGACTTGTTTCCCACCAGAAACTTGTCTCCTTTCAACCCACGATGACGAGTTAAGACGCTGGTTTCTGAGCGTGAAACAGGCTGTGAGTGTAGCTGTCTCGACAGCATCAAACACAGTCATTGAGGACCGTTTCCGTTAAATCCATGTGAAATAGCGGAAGGAAACTAGCGTGTTCAGAGTGGTTGAGATGATAAAACAAATTTAAATTCTTGAAAATCTAAAGAGATACATCTTAATAATAATTCCAGGTATTCGTGTCCTTAAATCATCTGCTTGTATGGCAAAATAAATTGTGAAAGTGAGGTTGGTCAATTTGAGGATGTGTCATGACTTTATGATCGTATTGCATTCTTTTAGTTATTGTTATTTAATCATGATTAATTATCGTTCAGAGCTTTTGTCGTCACTGTCTTTTGTGGCTAACTGTCATTTTTAATTTTCTCGTTCCGGGGATGTCCGATCAATGAGCCAACAATCCAAGTGTCATAAGGCTAACGATTGCTTCCCTTACTTAGCTTGCGTTGCATAAGGATCTCAGAGTCAGAGAGATTAGATAGAGCTGCCCGAAGAAACCACCAACGTACAAGCCTCTCGGCTGTGCCGTGCGCTTCGCGCTTTACTTAGCTTGCGTTGCATAAGGATCTCAGAGCCAGAGAGATTAGATAGAGCTGCCCGAAGAAACCACCAACGTACAAGCCTCTCGGCTGTGCCGTGCGCTTCGCGCACGGCGTTTCAAATATCTTTCAGCAACAAAGAGGTTGGAGGACGTCTAGTAGCCTCTCGGCTGTACGCCGAGAGGCTTGTACGTTGGTGGTTTCTTCGGGCAGCTCTATCTAATCTCTCTGGCTCTGAGATCCTTATGCAACGCAAGCTAAGTAAAGCGCGAAGCGCACGGCACAGCCGAGAGGCTTGTACGTTGGTGGTTTCTTCGGGCAGCTCTATCTAATCTCTCTGACTCTGAGATCCTTATGCAACGCAAGCTAAGTAAGGGAAGCAATCGTTAGCCTTATGACACTTGGATTGTTGGCTCATTGATCGGACATCCCCGGAACGAGAAAATTAAAAATGACAGTTAGCCAAAAATAGTGGCGTTTGGAAATATTATCAAATTTTATATTCGGTTGTCCATTGACAAATGTACTTATATGTCCTCGTTTGTTTGGCTAAGGTTGGTGTGTATTTCGAACAGAAAGTAAGCAAGCATTAGAACTAGATTTAGAGGCGAATATGGTCGGGTAATGGCGACTGAATTGATGTCAACGGCCACACCACATAGAACTCACCCGGTCTCGTCAGCTCCCGGAAGTTAAGCTATGTCGGGTCCCGTTAGTACTTGGATGGGTGACCGCTTGGGAATACGGGATGCTGTTGGCATGGTGTAATTTTATTTTTGCTCCCCAAGTTAGATGAGACATGGAATATAATGTATTCTTTAGGTATTAGTTGAAAAGGGTATTGCTGGGACTTTGATTAATGATACCATATATTGTAGAACGCAT